>NC_068404.1:32133341-32135841 GCF_023724105.1 Carassius gibelio
ACAATCAGCAGAGAAGCAAAGGTATAAATCAGACTCAGAGTCGCTTCAAACCCTCCACACAGCTCACAGTTAACTACAGCTGGCAAAAACATTACAATAAACTCAGAGTTTCAACAGAACAAGAAAAACAAATCTGCTCAGTCGTTGAGAGAGAAAGTTAAAATAAGAAACATTTGTAACGTTTTACAATGAGGTATCATTTGTTTAGTTAATATGAAATAACAAAATGCAATGTATTTTTACAGCAATCTTTATTAATGTTAGTTTTAAAAAGTTGCTTTTTTAAAATGGAGTATTTTTGAATTAACATTTCACTTTTTATATTTATATTAACTAATGTTTATAAATGAAACAGTATTGTTTAGTTTAAGCATGTTGTCTGTTATTTTAAATAAGTCATGTTTGAGAAAAATAAAAACACAATGTCTCATCAACGTTGCATGACTGAAATGTATTAAAATATGTTAGACTGTCTGTCTTCTGTCGGAATCAGTGTTGTTGTGTATAAAGGCGTGGTCAAACACTAAACGCTGTCACACTGTCGCAGTGAGAACGACGCGTCGTCGGAGAACGAGCAGCTCTTGAGTCGCAGCATGGACAGTGATGAAGAAGCAGCTCAGGACAAACAGGGAACCGCTGACCTCTGTCTTCTGTCTCTGGTGCATCTGACACGGGACAAGACCTGCTCCACCAACAACACCAACACCAATAACACCATCAACACCAGCAGCAGCAGAGCCACCGGGGTGAACACACACACACACACACACACACACACACACAAGAGTTACTACACTGAAGTCTCTTCTGCTCACCAGGGCTGCGTTTACCTGATCAAAACACTGTAAAACGGTGAAATATTCTTAGTGATTAAAGCATCTGTTTCTGCAGATTCACAGCAGGAGGAAGAAGATCCTGGATCTGTACACCAAGGCCTGCAGTGTGGCAGAAGGTGAGTGAAACTGAAGTCATGATCATGTGAAGCCTGTAAAACACAGACGACTGCGGTGTTAAAGCTGTAATGAGCAGAAGTGTGTGACAAACACAGCTCCACCTCACTGCAAACACACCTAACATTACTCCACATTAAATCATGCAGAGTTCATCTCGCCAGTCAGAAATCACAAGAGAAATAATAGAAATGAAGTCGAATCAAATGCATGTTATCATTGTTGATCCCAGTGGACTGTTCTGATGGGACACATATAATCACACACTATTATAATAAACACCTGTCAGATCTTAAAGAGGAGGACAGACGCCCCACAGATGTGCTTTTGATGATTCATAATCAACCTCAGTGTTTGACACAGACTCATCATCACATGAAGACTACACCAGGTTAAGTGTGAGTTCACTTACTGACCGAATAAACACGGTTCACTTGACCACAGCAAGCTCTGGGAGAACTATTCACTTCACACATGCAATAATACTAATAATACATACAAGGATTTGAACATTTTAACAGTTCTGTTATTATAACACTTATTTTTAATATTCATATTTATTAGTTTTATAAATTTTTTACACTTTAAGTGCATTTGATAAAATAATAAATATAAAAGATAATCAAATATATCTTTATTTTTAGTTTAGAATTTTGCTCAAGAAAAAATTCTGGTAAATATATATAAAATCATTTAAAAAACATTTTAAAAGGTTAATGCAATAGTAAAAATAAAACATTTTTAATTAATATAAAAAAAGATTTAATTACGCTTTTATTTTTTTTTATAAAATTGTAAATCTTTTTAATGTTTGTTATTTTTAACAAAAAAAGAGTTCTGCTACGTACTTTTAAAAATTGATACATTTCGATTATTTTATTCAATAAATGCATGTAACAATGAATAAAAATATTGATTCACAATGTAATTTTCTGATTGCCAGATTGTTAGTTTTGGATCCGTGTTGTTTGTCATAAACCCTGCTCATGAGAGTCTTTCCTGACAGAGATTTACTCTTATTTTACTCTGGGACGGGTGATTTCTTATTGTTTGCGATACACTAATAAAAGATCTCCCCATGATAAGAACTAGTCTCGCCCAGGATTGCTTGAAGCACACAGATAAACGGTATATTTTGTGCAGTCATATGTTTCTTGTCTTCAAGTTTCATCAGTTAATCCATCTCCGTTGTGTGTTGTCCATATTAGGGATTTCCTGGAGCGTCATCAGTGTTATTTCTTCTGTGATGCATGTGTGTAGTTTCTGCACCAGAGCGCCCTCTAGCTTCTAGTATGAATTAAACCATCAACACGTGTGTACTCAAAGATGCTCACAACAGCCTATTTTGAGTAAAAATATAAAATATAATACTTTTCTCTAAAGAAACAGGATCCCTGAATCATCGCCATTGAACTGTTTATCATAATAAATACCAGAAACACCGTGATGTATATATATTGAGCCCATACCTCCCATCCCCACCGTGATGACGAGCGAGTGTTTGTTCTGTGCAGGTCTGAGTCCCACCGAGCTCCCCTTCGACTGTCTGG
>NC_068404.1:32143341-32158341 GCF_023724105.1 Carassius gibelio
AGCAGGATGGAGCTGAGGTTCATGCTGATGAAGGCTTGGCTGCGGTCGCTGGTCCTGTGCATCTCCAGCAGCAGCAAGTGCAGCGACGAGGCTTCGAACAGACGCTTGTTCTTCCTGAAAACACACCTGAGGATTAGTGTCCAGCTGATACACACACACACACACACACGCTGATGGGAGCCAGCACTGACCGGATGCTGGAGAGTTTCTGCAGCAGCATCAGCATCTTCTCCAGCAGCGCCGGCTCCAGACGAGGGTTTCTCAGCAGCACAGAGACACAGCGGAAGAAGTCCTCCGAGCTGCACTGCTCCAGGAAACCAGACAGCATCGCTGCAGGACAGAGAACCAGACCATCTCCTCAATCAAACAGATTACAGCTGATACACTTCAGAAGAAAGAGACGTCACACATCTGATGGAGAGTAAATGATGACGAAACCACACACAACCTGCCTGTTCAACATTATTATTAAATCATTTCCCTCAAACCGAACGTCTGAATGGGTCTGAGCTGAGCTGGGGTCTGCTGAAGTAGATCACACACATGGAGCACATTACAGCTGACCCTCAGACTGACCTCTGCTCCAGCTCCACTCTCTCTCTGCTGTAAAGCTGCTAATGAGCGTCTGCTCAGTGTCTTGCCCGCCTCGTTAACACACTCACTGCTGACAGCTACATCCCCAACACACTCACACTCACACACACACACACACACACACACACACACACACACACACACACACACACACACACACACACACACACACACGTGTTCAGCGCACTGCACTGTGAGGGGGTCATTACACACATCACTACACCACACAGAGCCTGACCCAATTACATGAACCGTCGCAACTCTCTCACAACAGGGTGTGTTAAAATTTATTTAAAAAAAAATAAGTTTAACTAGCTAAATTTGACATTTAAAAAAAAGATTTTGCATTAAATACATAAAAACATTCAAATAAATTAATATAAATTAATACATTTGATTTAATAAATAAAATGACAAATTTGATTACAATGTATTTAATACATTTTTATTTTAAAAAATAAATAAATAAACAGATGTTTCAATAAAATAAAAATTGGTAAATATAATTGAATAAGTTGATAAATCAATCAAATTTGATCTGAACACGTAATAAATTCATATGAACAAACAGATTTAAAAAGATTATTTAAATATAAAGATATAAACTTTAAAAAAATGTAAAGAAAATGAATAAAGCATGCTTTTAAAAAAGAAATAAACTACATCGGATTTAAACAAATAAAAATCATTTTAAAAAAATAAATTCACTGATAAAATATAAATAAAACTTTGATTAAAATAATACATTAACAGGACACCACTATTGTGAGCATGGGAAAATATTTACCAATAATATTTTACAAAGATTTACAGTATTCATATTTTGCTGTAATAACTGTTAAGACTTTAACAATGAAGATGTACAGCTGTGTGGACGACCCTGGGGATGACCCTAAGGACGACTCTGAGGACGACCCCGAGGACGACCCCGAGGATGACCCTGAGGATGACCCTGAGGATGACCCTGAGGATGACCCTGTCAGAGCTGGGGTTAGTGGACTTCACACACTCATGATAAAGAGGAGTTCCTCACGTGAGTCTGAGCTCATCTGCAGCAGCACATGTACAGACGGAGACAGCAGACCAGGACACCCTGACCTCAGCAGAGACAGAACCGCCGGCAGAGCCTGGTACTCCAGGAACAGAGCCTGTCCTTCATCCGTCCGCACCGCACCGGACAACACCTCCACAGCCTGAGCCAGAACATCCACTGTGGACCAGAACAACAAACACCATCAGAACATCACTGAAGATAGCCTTCAGATCCACCGACTCAGATCCATCTCACACTATCATCTACTGAACACGTCATCTAATCCAGCTGTGACCCTGCTATACATCTTCTGAACGCTGAATAAATGATCATAATGTTCTCTTGTGTGATCAACTGTCCTGGTGGTCAGCACGTAATGTTCAGTGTCCTGGAGCGAGATGATTAATATCAGAGCACAGATCTGCGGTTCCTCGACGGCTCTGTGTGCGAGCCGTGGTTATTAGAGAGAGTGTTGTTCTCACGGTCACATCAGATCAGATCAGATGAGAGAGAGAGAGAGAGCGAGAGAGAGAGAGAGAGAGAGAGAGAGAGAGAGAGAGAGAGAGAGAGACAGAGACAGAGACAGAGACAGAGAGAGAGAGAGAGAGAGAGAGAGAGAGAGAAATGGCCAGCTGTTCCATGACACACATCTGGAGCTCTCCAACTCTTCACTGACACACACTCACACACAGAGAGATTCAGATCAACGACAGCATGAGTCATGATTACAGGAAGAGTTTATTTACAGATCAAGAGTTCTAGAAAATGTGTTCATCCTCAGTTCATCTGAGATCAGGTTTGGAGAAATGTAGCACTGCATCAATGGATGCTCTGCAGTGAATGGGTGCCGTCAGAATGAGAGTCTATAATCCATAATAACACTTCCTCCAGTGAAAAAGTGCATCTCCTGTTGTCTCTCACAGATCTGTTTAAACGCTGCTTGATCTGTGCAGATTTCTCTCCTGATTCAGACCAGAACACTTTTTCACTGGAGGAAGGATATGGATAATTTCAGTTCAAATCATCTTAATGCTGGATGTGTTTCAGGTTTTGTCTTCTCCAGATGTTCACTGATGGACTGGAGTACTGTGGATTATTGTGGTGTTTTTATCAGACTCTCATTCTGACGGCACCCATTCACTGCAGAGCATCCATTGATGAGACACTGATGCAGAAACACACTCACAATGAAGGTTGATGAGTGGCTGAATGTTCCTCTAATATAACAGAGATTAGACTGCTGTTAATGAGGTATTTCAGTGCTAAGAGGAGCTCAAGCGTAATGTTATTAATGTCCTTGTGTTTGGGAGCTGGTGTCAGAAAGGAAGAGCAATGCTGATCACAACAACACTGCCACCTGCTGCACGTGCTGTGAAACACTCATTTATAAAGTGTGTTCACACAGCTCTTATATCAGGCAGATTCGTTTCTGACTCTTGGTGTAAGATGAGATCTACAGGTGCTGGTCATAGAATTAGAATAGCATCAAAAAGTTGATTTATTTCACTAATTCCACTCAAAAAGGAAATTAATTTTCTGAGATACTGAATTTGGGATTTTCCTTAGTTGTCAGTTATAATCATCAAAACTAAAAGAAAGAGACATTTGAAATATATCAGTCTGTGTGTAATGAATGAATATAATATACAAGTCTCACTTTTTGAGTGGAATTAAATAAATCAACTTTTTGATGATGATCTAATTATATGTCCAGCACCTGTATGAGTCTTACATCCTAACCTGAAGTGTTTATCAGATTAAAGAGGAGAACTGCTGGTGTGGTGTGGATCTGTGTGTGTGGACCTTGACTGATGGTCTTGATGATGATGAGGCAGCACAGGAAGCGTGTGTGGAGACAGGAGCTCTTGAACAGCGGAGGAACACGTGATCCTCGAGACACCTCTTCTCCCAGCCTCCTCAGCGTGGAGGTCAGGACAGCGTGCTGGAGAACGACAGAACACACAGCACATGAACACACTCAGTTTCTTTAAACATATCTGCCTTACATACTCGTTTGAAGTTACTTTACGGCACTTTTTAAAACGTTTGATCACCTTACACCACGTCCTTAAATGCACATACTGAGTGACTGATGCCATCTTTAAAAAATTATAATCAGTTGATTTTAATGCAAAGATTGAGTCATTCAGTTAGACTACTGTACTTCGTCACCCATTTAAAATCTAGTTATAGAAGGCTGAAAAGAGGAGATTTAAATGAGCTCGAGAAAAATACAGGAAACTACAGCTGGTTCAGATATCGTCTAAGTCAAGGATTGTTATACAGCGGCCAAAATCATCATAAAACTAGTATTATCAGCAGCTAAAACTGGTTCTAAGTCAGTTATTTGTATCTTCTGCTGTAGTGTGTCAGTAAGTCTATATTTCCAAACATTGATTTTGTTATTAACTGTAATAATGCAGTGAGAGTATTTGTGATCTCGATCCAGGAGAACTGTGGAGACGTCTGTCTTCAAACACGGCTCTAGAGAAGGTGAGTGTGTGTTGTGGTGATGTCTTGCCTGCGAGCTGCGCTCCAGATGCAGCAGGACGCAGTAGATGCAGCGCAGCAGAGACAGCATCAGAGACGAGGACGGCTCCATCACAGCATGAAGCTGCTCCACCAGCATCGGAAGAACCTGACAACAACACAGTGTGTGTACATCTGAACTGTGCAGCTCCAACCAAAGACAGCAGCTACACTATGTTTAAGAACATGCAGCAGAACCCATCAACTCAGAACTGACTCAATTTATTTTGTCTTAAACAAAAAAAAAAGTTATGTGTGGCTGGAAAAAATAACTAGCAATCAAGTGCTAATGAGTAAACTCAATCCCAGCGTTCGTTATATGGCTCAGAAACGTGTGTGATTACAGCCGTTAGTCTAACGAGTCTAATGATTCAGTGCTGATTCTCATTAGATGAACAACACTAACTGAAGAGAAACATCTGGACTAACAGTAATGAGGACGAGGTGTTTCACATCACAGTGATGAGAACAGAGGAAACGTGAAAATACATGTCATGATGTACAGAAATCAATGGATTCGCTTCATTTATCATCATGTGAAACTGTCTGTGTGATGTGTTTTACTGAGCACTGAAGTCTCCGTGTGTGTGTGTTCATGAGAAGACAGACCCTGGTGCATCTCTCCTGCGCTGAAGACATCTGACCTCTGACCTCCATCAGCTGACCGTCCACCAGCCAATCCAGCAGCAGTGTCAGCAGCTTGAGCAGCGGCCCGTGTGCAGCAGCCTGATCACACACACACACACACACACACACACATCACCTCTAGAGATCACCTTACTTCAGCACATATCCCAGTCACTCTTCAGATACTGTCACAGGCAGCAGGGAACCGCTCCATCCACACTCCCTCGCTCACTAACCCTCAGAGAACACACTCCCTCGCTCACTGACCCTCAGAGAACACACTCCCTCGCTCACTGACCCTCAGAGAACACACTCCCTCGCTCACTGACCCTCACAGAACACACTCCCTCGCTGACTAACCCTCACAGAACACACTCCCTCGCTGACTAACCCTCACAGAACACACTCCCTCGCTCACTGACCCTCAGAGAACACACTCCCTCGCTCACTAACCCTCAGAGAACACACTCCCTCGCTCACTGACCCTCAGAGAACACACTCCCTCGCTCACTGACCCTCAGAGAACACACTCCCTCGCTCACTGACCCTCACAGAACACACTCCCTCGCTCACTGACCCTCACAGAACACACTCCCTCGCTCACTGACCCTCAGAGAACACACTCCCTCGCTCACTGACCCTCAGAGAACACACTCCCTCACTCACTGACCCTCAGAGAACACACTCCCTCTCTCACTGACCCTCACAGAACACACTCCCTCGCTGACTAACCCTCACAGAACACACTCCCTCGCTCACTGACCCTCACAGAACACACTCCCTCACTCACTGACCCTCAGAGAACACACTCCCTCGCTCACTGACCCTCAGAGAACACACTCCCTCGCTCACTGACCCTCAGAGAACACACTCCCTCGCTCACTGACCCTCACAGAACACACTCCCTCTCTCACTGACCCTCACAGAACACACTCCCTCGCTGACTAACCCTCACAGAACACACTCCCTCGCTCACTGACCCTCACAGAACACACTCCCTCGCTCACTGACCCTCAGAGAACACACTCCCTCGCTCACTGACCCTCAGAGAACACACTCCCTCGCTCACTGACCCTCAGAGAACACACTCCCTCGCTCACTGACCCTCAGAGAACACACTCCCTCGCTCACTGACCCTCAGAGAACACACTCCCTCGCTCACTGACCCTCAGAGAACACACTCCCTCGCTCACTGACCCTCAGAGAACACACTCCCTCGCTCACTGACCCTCACAGAACACACTCCCTCGCTGACTAACCCTCACAGAACACACTCCCTCGCTGACTAACCCTCACAGAACACACTCCCTCGCTCACTGACCCTCAGAGAACACACTCCCTCGCTCACTAACCCTCAGAGAACACACTCCCTCGCTCACTGACCCTCAGAGAACACACTCCCTCGCTCACTGACCCTCAGAGAACACACTCCCTCGCTCACTGACCCTCACAGAACACACTCCCTCGCTCACTGACCCTCACAGAACACACTCCCTCGCTCACTGACCCTCAGAGAACACACTCCCTCGCTCACTGACCCTCAGAGAACACACTCCCTCACTCACTGACCCTCAGAGAACACACTCCCTCTCTCACTGACCCTCACAGAACACACTCCCTCGCTGACTAACCCTCACAGAACACACTCCCTCGCTCACTGACCCTCACAGAACACACTCCCTCACTCACTGACCCTCAGAGAACACACTCCCTCGCTCACTGACCCTCAGAGAACACACTCCCTCGCTCACTGACCCTCAGAGAACACACTCCCTCGCTCACTGACCCTCACAGAACACACTCCCTCTCTCACTGACCCTCACAGAACACACTCCCTCGCTGACTAACCCTCACAGAACACACTCCCTCGCTCACTGACCCTCACAGAACACACTCCCTCGCTCACTGACCCTCAGAGAACACACTCCCTCGCTCACTGACCCTCAGAGAACACACTCCCTCGCTCACTGACCCTCAGAGAACACACTCCCTCGCTCACTGACCCTCAGAGAACACACTCCCTCGCTCACTGACCCTCAGAGAACACACTCCCTCGCTCACTGACCCTCAGAGAACACACTCCCTCGCTCACTGACCCTCAGAGAACACACTCCCTCGCTCACTGACCCTCACAGAACACACTCCCTCGCTCACTGACCCTCAGAGAACACACTCCCTCGCTCACTGACCCTCAGAGAACACACTCCCTCACTCACTGACCCTCAGAGAACACACTCCCTCGGTCACTGACCCTCAGAGAACACACTCCCACGCTCACTGACCCCTCACAGAACACACTCCCTCGCTCACTGACCCTCAGAGAACACACTCCCTCACTCACTGACCCTCACAGAACACACTCCTCTCGCTCACTAACCCTCACAGAACACACTCCCTCGCTCACTGACCCTCAGAGAACACACTCCCTCGCTCACTGACCCTCAGAGAACACACTCCCTCGCTCACTGACCCCTCACAGAACACACTCCCTCGCTCACTGACCCCTCACAGAACACACTCCCTCACTCACTGACCCTCACAGAACACACTCCTCTCGCTCACTAACCCTTAGAGAACACACTCCCTCGCTCACTGACCCTCAGAGAACACACTCCCTCGCTCACTGACCCTCAGAGAACACACTCCCTCGCTCACTGACCCCTCACAGAACACACTCCCTCGCTCACTGACCCCTCACAGAACACACTCCCTCGCTCACTGACCCCTCACAGAACACACTCCCTCGCTCACTGACCCTCAGAGAACACACTCCCTCACTCACTGACCCCTCACAGAACACACTCCCTCGCTCACTATCTCTCAGAGAACACACTCCCTCGCTCACTAACCCTCACAGAACACACTCCTCTCGCTCACTGACCATCAGAGAACACACTCCCTCGCTCACTGACCCTCACAGAACACACTCCCTCGCTCACTGACCCTCAGAGAACACACTCCCTCGCTCACTGACCCTCACAGAACACACTCCCTCGCTCACTGACCCTCAGAGAACACACTCCCTCGCTCACTGACCCTCAGAGAACACACTCCCTCGCTCACTGACCCTCACAGAACACACTCCCTCGCTCACTGACCCTCAGAGAACACACTCCCTCATTCACTAACCCTCACAGAACACACTCCCTCGCTTACTGACCCTCAGAGAACACACTCCCTCTCTCACTGACCCTCACAGAACACACTCCCTCGCTCACTAACCCTCACAGAACACACTCCCTCGCTCACTAACCCTCACAGAACACACTCCTCTCGCTCACTGACCCTCAGAGAACACACTCCTCTCGCTCACTGACCCTCAGAGAACACACTCCCTCGCTCACTGACCCTCAGAGAACACACTCCCTCACTCACTGACCCTCAGAGAACACACTCCCTCACTCACTAACCCTCACAGAACACACTCCCTCATTCACTAACCCTCACAGAACACACTCCCTCGCTCACTGACCCTCAGAGAACACACTCCCTCGCTCACTGACCCTCAGAGAACACACTCCCTCGCTCACTGACCCTCACAGAACACACTCCCTCGCTCACTGACCCTCAGAGAACACACTCCCTCGCTCACTGACCCTCAGAGAACACACTCCCTCACTCACTGACCCTCAGAGAACACACTCCCTCGGTCACTGACCCTCAGAGAACACACTCCCACGCTCACTGACCCCTCACAGAACACACTCCCTCGCTCACTGACCCTCAGAGAACACACTCCCTCACTCACTGACCCTCACAGAACACACTCCTCTCGCTCACTAACCCTCACAGAACACACTCCCTCGCTCACTGACCCTCAGAGAACACACTCCCTCGCTCACTGACCCTCAGAGAACACACTCCCTCGCTCACTGACCCCTCACAGAACACACTCCCTCGCTCACTGACCCCTCACAGAACACACTCCCTCACTCACTGACCCTCACAGAACACACTCCTCTCGCTCACTAACCCTTAGAGAACACACTCCCTCGCTCACTGACCCTCAGAGAACACACTCCCTCGCTCACTGACCCTCAGAGAACACACTCCCTCGCTCACTGACCCCTCACAGAACACACTCCCTCGCTCACTGACCCCTCACAGAACACACTCCCTCGCTCACTGACCCCTCACAGAACACACTCCCTCGCTCACTGACCCTCAGAGAACACACTCCCTCACTCACTGACCCCTCACAGAACACACTCCCTCGCTCACTATCTCTCAGAGAACACACTCCCTCGCTCACTAACCCTCACAGAACACACTCCTCTCGCTCACTGACCATCAGAGAACACACTCCCTCGCTCACTGACCCTCACAGAACACACTCCCTCGCTCACTGACCCTCAGAGAACACACTCCCTCGCTCACTGACCCTCACAGAACACACTCCCTCGCTCACTGACCCTCAGAGAACACACTCCCTCGCTCACTGACCCTCAGAGAACACACTCCCTCGCTCACTGACCCTCACAGAACACACTCCCTCGCTCACTGACCCTCAGAGAACACACTCCCTCATTCACTAACCCTCACAGAACACACTCCCTCGCTTACTGACCCTCAGAGAACACACTCCCTCTCTCACTGACCCTCACAGAACACACTCCCTCGCTCACTAACCCTCACAGAACACACTCCCTCGCTCACTAACCCTCACAGAACACACTCCTCTCGCTCACTGACCCTCAGAGAACACACTCCTCTCGCTCACTGACCCTCAGAGAACACACTCCCTCGCTCACTGACCCTCAGAGAACACACTCCCTCACTCACTGACCCTCAGAGAACACACTCCCTCACTCACTAACCCTCACAGAACACACTCCCTCATTCACTAACCCTCACAGAACACACTCCCTCGCTTACTGACCCTCAGAGAACACACTCCCTCTCTCACTGACCCTCACAGAACACACTCCCTAGCTCACTAACCCTCACAGAACACACTCCTCTCGCTCACTGACCCTCACAGAACACACTCCTCTCGCTCACTGACCCTCAGAGAACACACTCCCTTGCTCACTAACCCTCACAGAACACACTCCCTCGCTCACTAACCCTCACAGAACACACTCCCTCGCTCACTGACCCTCACAGAACACACTCCCTCGCTCACTAACCCTCACAGAACACACTCCCTCGCTTACTGACCCTCAGAGAACACACTCCCTCGCTCACTAACCCTCACAGAACACACTCCCTCATTCACTGACCCTCAGAGAACACACTCCCTCGCTCACTAACCCTCAGAGAACACACTCCCTCGCTCACTATCCCTCAGAGAACACACTCCCTCACTCACTAACCCTCACAGAACACACTCCCTCGCTCACTAACCCTCACAGAACACACTCCCTCATTCACTAACCCTCACAGAACACACTCCCTCGCTCACTATCCCTCAGAGAACACACTCCCTCGCTCACTAACCCTCAGAGAACACACTCCCTCGCTCACTATCCCTCAGAGAACACACTCCCTCACTCACTATCTCTCACAGAACACACTCCCTCGCTCACTAACCCTCAGAGAACACACTCCCTCGCTCACTAACCCTCACAGAACACACTCCCTCGCTCACTAACCCTCACAGAACACACTCCCTCGCTCACTGACCCTCAGAGAACACACTCCCTCGCTCACTGACCCTCACAGAACACACTCCCTCGCTCACTGACCCTCAGAGAACACACTCCCTCATTCACTAACCCTCACAGAACACACTCCCTCGCTTACTGACCCTCAGAGAACACACTCCCTCTCTCACTGACCCTCACAGAACACACTCCCTCGCTCACTAACCCTCACAGAACACACTCCCTCGCTCACTAACCCTCACAGAACACACTCCTCTCGCTCACTGACCCTCAGAGAACACACTCCTCTCGCTCACTAACCCTCAGAGAACACACTCCCTCGCTCACTGACCCTCAGAGAACACACTCCCTCACTCACTGACCCTCAGAGAACACACTCCCTCACTCACTGACCCTCACAGAACACACTCCCTCATTCACTAACCCTCACAGAACACACTCCCTCGCTTACTGACCCTCAGAGAACACACTCCCTCTCTCACTGACCCTCACAGAACACACTCCCTCGCTCACTGACCCTCACAGAACACACTCCTCTCGCTCACTGACCCTCAGAGAACACACTCCCTCGCTCACTAACCCTCACAGAACACACTCCCTCGCTCACTGACCCTCACAGAACACACTCCCTCGCTCACTAACCCTCACAGAACACACTCCCTCGCTCACTGACCCTCACAGAACACACTCCCTCGCTCACTGACCCTCACAGAACACACTCCTCTCGCTCACTGACCCTCACAGAACACACTCCTCTCGCTCACTGACCCTCAGAGAACACACTCCCTCGCTCACTAACCCTCACAGAACACACTCCCTCACTCACTGACCCTCACAGAACACACTCCCTCGCTCACTAACCCTCACAGAACACACTCCCTCGCTTACTGACCCTCAGAGAACACACTCCCTCGCTCACTAACCCTCACAGAACACACTCCCTCATTCAGTAACCCTCACAGAACACACTCCCTCGCTTACTGACCCTCAGAGAACACACTCCTCTCGCTCACTAACCCTCAGAGAACACACTCCCTCGCTCACTAACCCTCACAGAACACACTCCCTCGCTCACTGACCCTCAGAGAACACACTCCCTCGCTCACTGACCCTCAGAGAACACACTCCCTCGCTCACTATCCCTCAGAGAACACACTCCCTCACTCACTAACCCTCACAGAACACACTCCCTCGCTCACTAACCCTCAGAGAACACACTCCCTCGCTCACTAACCCTCACAGAACACACTCCCTCGCTCACTGACCCTCAGAGAACACACTCCCTCGCTCACTGACCCTCAGAGAACACACTCCCTCGCTCACTAACCCTCAGAGAACACACTCCCTCGCTCACTAACCCTCACAGAACACACTCCCTCATTCACTAACCCTCAGAGAACACACTCCCTCGCTCACTATCCCTCAGAGAACACACTCCCTCGCTCACTAACCCTCAGAGAACACACTCCCTCACTCACTAACCCTCACAGAACACACTTCCTCATTCACTAACCCTCAGAGAACACACTCCTCTCGCTCACTATCCCTCAGAGAACACACTCCCTCACTCACTAACCCTCACAGAACACACTCCCTCACTCACTGACCCTCAGAGAACACACTCCCTCGCTCACTATCCCTCAGAGAACACACTCCCTCACTCACTAACCCTCACAGAACACACTCCCTCACTCACTGACCCTCAGAGAACACACTCCCTCGCTCACTAACCCTCAGAGAACACACTCCCTCGCTCACTAACCCTCAGAGAACACACTCCCTCGCTCACTATCCCTCAGAGAACACACTCCCTCGCTCACTAACCCTCAGAGAACACACTCCCTCGCTCACCATCCCTCAGAGAACACACTCCCTCACTCACTATCTCTCACAGAACACACTCCCTCGCTCACTAACCCTCAGAGAACACACTCCCTCGCTCACTAACCCTCACAGAACACACTCCCTCGCTCACTAACCCTCACAGAACACACTCCCTCGCTCACTAACCCTCACAGAACACACTCCCTCGCTCACTAACCCTCACAGAACACACTCCCTCGCTCACTGACCCTCACAGAACACACCTCACCTTTCCTGCCGCTGTGTTTGATGGAGCTCTCTCTGGTTTGCTGGGTTTGGGGTCGTATGCTTTAGGAGCAGCGGTTTCTCGGCTCCTGTGTGTCGTGAAGGACTCGTACTTTCTCTGGACAAAAACACACACACAAGAGTTCATTCGTCCTGTACATTTACACCACTGTTTGGAATTTATTAACATTTTAATGTTTTACAAAGAAGTCTGTTCTGCTCACCAAGAATGCGTTTGCACTGCACCAAAATAATGTTAAATATATTAAATATTATTGTAATGTAAATCGTCTGCTTTCTGTGTGAATCTGTGTTAAAGTGTCATTTATTTCTGTGATGCACAGCTGTATCTCCAGTCTTCAGTGTCACATGATCTTCAGAAATCATGAAAATCTGATGATTCACTGCTCAAGAAACATTTCTGATTATTATCAATGTTGAACACAATTCTCAATAGTTTACTAATGTTTCTTGAGATACAATTCTTAAAATACAGCTGCACATCACACAAATAAATTACACTTCAACAGAGATTCACACAGAAAACAGCTGGTTTATATCAGAATAATATTAAAAAAAATGTTACCATGTTTTTGATCAAATAAATGCACCCTCTGTGAACAGAAGAGATTAGAGCCCGACCGATATATCGGCCGGCCGATATTATCGGCCGATATGAGCTTATTGCATTTAAATCGGCATCGGCGTTTATAATGGCCGATGGAACATGAGAAACGGAGTCTCATGCTTTACTCATGTTATGAGTGTTGCATAGTTTACCCACCAGAGGGAGCTCTGCAGCTCCAGAGTTGACAACAGCGCCAGAAATTCACTAGCGAAGAAAGCGATAAGCCAAGCCAGCCACGGAGATTTTTTTTCTGTTTTGACGGTGAGTCTGTCGTTCTTCATGTGAAATGATTTAGTTCATACACTGTATATACAATGATGTGGTAGTTCTAGCTAACGGTCCTATCATTATCACTTACAAATATTCTGTAACATCACTTACAGCCACTAATGCATTGCTATATTAGATTAGCCACGAAGCTAATACCATGTTTATCAGTGGAAGAGTGCGAACGTTAATAAGATGTCAAACTATAACGTTATCGTTTAACTTATTCTAAATATATCTGCAGTGTTTCCCACATAATGACCGGGTAACTGTGGCAGGGGGGCAATGACTAGAAGTTATGTACAGCGTGCCTCGAAAAAACAACAGCTGTTATGTTTTTGAATGAATTCATTAAAAATAGGTCATTGCACTTACATCAAATCACGATATGGACGAATATCTGTAAGTATTAAGCCGGAATAGTCTTTTTAAATATGAATCCTGCATGTTCTGCGCGTCTCTGTTAATGAATGGCGCAGAAGCGCCTCTTCATTCATTAAACACACGTAAGCGCGCATTAAGCTCGCGGTGAATTCAGCGTCCGCTGTCTCACTAAATAATCACGTGAACACATGAACAACATCCCCAGAACTGCTCTGACAGTCACTTCATGAGCATTTGACCGTTTGATTTAAGTAAAAGCAGCATCACATCACATACACAGAACTGTAAATGTACGCCAACCCGTCAAAATAAAAGTCCAGTTAAAGGCTGTTGTTCAGCAGAATGTACAAAAGCCTATCATAGACCCGATTACTAAAATATTCGATATTTACAGCCTTATGTTATTCTAACGCTAATATAGCTTCCTTTTTAGCAGGCCCCTTAAATGCTTGCTATTAACTTGATTGAAGGTGGTTCTTCTCAAAATTGACAGCGGTGTGTTCATGACACTAACGTTAACCATTCAACTTCGAGTAGGTGGGTCAGAAATGATTAACCAGAGGGGACATGTAAATAAATGTGAGCTGAACAAGCGCTTTTTTTTATTTATTTTTATTTTTTACAGATTGTTTCAAAGCAGCTTTAAAGACATAACAGGAAAATGTTGTAATATTGTTAAATAGAAGTATGTAATAGGTAATACCTATTGGTTGACAAATAAAAAAAATATATATTTCTCATTTTTGCCTATGTAGGAGATCCCTGTTTATTATAATTCTAATTCTAATGATGACACGAGTAATGATACATGGTGATATTATTAATACACATGCTTATTCTTTCTCTGTCTCTTTCTGGCCTACAGATACCTGAAAAAGGTGAATGCTGTAGCAGCAAAGTGTGGGACTACTTCTGCAAATACTTTAACTTTAGTATTATAATTTATTTACAGAACACACACAGACTGTTAAAACCAGCTTCAACTGGAAGAAAGTAAAAGTGTTTTTTTGACCATTAAAAAATATATACTTTTGATGTGCAATTGTTTAGTCATTGAGACTATAATCTAAGGCTTTTTTTTTTACATAATCTCTTCTGGAAAATGGTTTATACAGCCCACATACATAGAACAGGCAGATATTTTGCTATTGAATGTTGTGTAAGTGCAGTATATAGGAAATGGGTCTAATATCCAGTTTATTTTCAAAATCAAAATATCGGCTTATAAATCGGCTCTTTTCGAG